>NW_027458826.1:0-40713 GCF_050624435.1 Tenrec ecaudatus
AGCCTAAAGCCTAGGGTGCCCTAGCCTGAGGGCTAGGGGAGCCCTAGCCTTAGCCTAGGGGAGCCCTAGCCTAAAGCCTAGGGGTGCCCTAGCCTGAGGGCTAGGGGAGCCCTAGCCTTAGTCTAGGGGAGCCCTAGCTAGCCTAGGGGAGCCCTAGCCGAAAGCCTAGGGGTGCCCTAGCCTGAGGGCTAGGGGAGCCCTAGCCTTAGCCTAGGGGAGCCCTAGCCGAAAGCCTAGGGGTGCCCTAGCCTGAGGGCTAGGGGAGCCCTAGCCTTAGCCTAGGGGAGCCCTAGCCGAAAGCCTAGGGGTGCCCTAGCCTGAGGGCTAGGGGAGCCCTAGCCTTAGTCCTAGGGGAGCCCTAGCCGAAGCCTAGGGGTGCCCTAGCCTGAGGGCTAGGGGAGCCCTAGCCTTAGCCTAGGGGAGCCCTAGCCGAAAGCCTAGGGGTGCCCTAGCCTGAGGGCTAGGGGAGCCCTAGCCTTAGCCTAGGGGAGCCCTAGCCGAAAGCCTAGGGGTGCCCTAGCCTGAGGCTAGGGGAGCCCTAGCCTTAGCCTAGGGGAGCCCTAGCCGAAAGCCTAGGGTGCCCTAGCCTGAGGGCTAGGGGAGCCCTAGCCTTAGCCTAGGGGAGCCCTAGCCGAAAGCCTAGGGGTGCCCTAGCCTGAGGGCTAGGGGAGCCCTAGCCTTAGCCTAGGGGAGCCCTAGCCGAAAGCCTAGGGGTGCCCTAGCCTGAGGGCTAGGGAGCCCTAGCCTTAGCCTAGGGGAGCCTAGCCGAAAGCCTAGGGGTGCCCTAGCCTGAGGGCTAGGGGAGCCCTAGCCTTAGCCTAGGGGAGCCCTAGCCGAAAGCCTAGGGGTGCCCTAGCCTGAGGGCTAGGGGAGCCCTAGCCTTAGCCTAGGGGAGCCCTAGCCGAAAGCCTAGGGGTGCCCTAGCCTGAGGGCTAGGGGAGCCCTAGCCTTAGCCTAGGGGAGCCCTAGCCGAAAGCCTAGGGGTGCCCTAGCCTGAGGGCTAGGGGAGCCCTAGCCTTAGCCTAGGGGAGCCCTAGCCGAAAGCCTAGGGGTGCCCTAGCCTGAGGGCTAGGGGAGCCCTAGCCTTAGCCTAGGGGAGCCCTAGCCGAAAGCCTAGGGGTGCCCTAGCCTGAGGGCTAGGGGAGCCCTAGCCTTAGCCTAGGGAGCCCTAGCCGAAAGCCTAGGGGTGCCCTAGCCTGAGGGCTAGGGGAGCCCTAGCCTTAGCCTAGGGGAGCCCTAGCCGAAAGCCTAGGGGTGCCCTAGCCTGAGGGCTAGGGGAGCCCTAGCCTTAGCCTAGGGGAGCCCTAGCCGAAAGCCTAGGGGTGCCCTAGCCTGAGGGCTAGGGGAGCCCTAGCCTTAGCCTAGGGGAGCCCTAGCCTAAAGCCTAGGGGTGCCCTAGCCTGAGGGCTAGGGGAGCCCTAGCCTTAGCCTAGGGGAGCCCTAGCCGAAAGCCTAGGGGTGCCCTAGCCTGAGGGCTAGGGGAGCCCTAGCCTTAGCCTAGGGGAGCCCTAGCCTAAAGCCTAGGGGTGCCCTAGCCTGAGGGCTAGGGGAGCCCTAGCCTTAGCCTAGGGGAGCCCTAGCCTAAAGCCTAGGGGAGCCCTAGCCTGAAAGCCTAGGGGTGCCCTAGCCTGAGGGCTAGGGGAGCCCTAGCCTTAGCCTAGGGGAGCCCTAGCCGAAAGCCTAGGGGTGCCCTAGCCTGAGGGCTAGGGGAGCCCTAGCCTTAGCCTAGGGGAGCCCTAGCCGAAAGCCTAGGGGTGCCCTAGCCTGAGGGCTAGGGGAGCCCTAGCCTTAGCCTAGGGGAGCCCTAGCCGAAAGCCTAGGGGTGCCCTAGCCTGAGGGCTAGGGGAGCCCTAGCCTTAGCCTAGGGGAGCCCTAGCCGAAAGCCTAGGGGTGCCCTAGCCTGAGGGCTAGGGGAGCCCTAGCCTTAGCCTAGGGGAGCCCTAGCCGAAAGCCTAGGGGTGCCCTAGCCTGAGGGCTAGGGGAGCCCTAGCCTTAGCCTAGGGGAGCCCTAGCCGAAAGCCTAGGGGTGCCCTAGCCTGAGGGCTAGGGGAGCCCTAGCCTTAGCCTAGGGGAGCCCTAGCCGAAAGCCTAGGGGTGCCCTAGCCTGAGGGCTAGGGGAGCCCTAGCCTTAGCCTAGGGGAGCCCTAGCCGAAAGCCTAGGGGTGCCCTAGCCTGAGGGCTAGGGGAGCCCTAGCCTTAGCCTAGGGGAGCCCTAGCCGAAAGCCTAGGGGTGCCCTAGCCTGAGGGCTAGGGGAGCCCTAGCCTTAGCCTAGGGGAGCCCTAGCCGAAAGCCTAGGGGTGCCCTAGCCTGAGGGCTAGGGGAGCCCTAGCCTTAGCCTAGGGGAGCCCTAGCCGAAAGCCTAGGGGTGCCCTAGCCTGAGGGCTAGGGGAGCCCTAGCCTTAGCCTAGGGGAGCCCTAGCCGAAAGCCTAGGGGTGCCCTAGCCTGAGGGCTAGGGGAGCCCTAGCCTTAGCCTAGGGGAGCCCTAGCCGAAAGCCTAGGGGTGCCCTAGCCTGAGGGCTAGGGGAGCCCTAGCCTTAGCCTAGGGGAGCCCTAGCCGAAAGCCTAGGGGTGCCCTAGCCTGAGGGCTAGGGGAGCCCTAGCCTTAGCCTAGGGGAGCCCTAGCCGAAAGCCTAGGGGTGCCCTAGCCTGAGGGCTAGGGGAGCCCTAGCCTTAGCCTAGGGGAGCCCTAGCCGAAAGCCTAGGGGTGCCCTAGCCTGAGGGCTAGGGGAGCCCTAGCCTTAGCCTAGGGGAGCCCTAGCCGAAAGCCTAGGGGTGCCCTAGCCTGAGGGCTAGGGGAGCCCTAGCCTTAGCCTAGGGGAGCCCTAGCCGAAAGCCTAGGGGTGCCCTAGCCTGAGGGCTAGGGGAGCCCTAGCCTTAGCCTAGGGGAGCCCTAGCCGAAAGCCTAGGGGTGCCCTAGCCTGAGGGCTAGGGGAGCCCTAGCCTTAGCCTAGGGGAGCCCTAGCCGAAAGCCTAGGGGTGCCCTAGCCTGAGGGCTAGGGGAGCCCTAGCCTTAGCCTAGGGGAGCCCTAGCCGAAAGCCTAGGGGTGCCCTAGCCTGAGGGCTAGGGGAGCCCTAGCCTTAGCCTAGGGGAGCCCTAGCCGAAAGCCTAGGGGTGCCCTAGCCTGAGGGCTAGGGGAGCCCTAGCCTTAGCCTAGGGGAGCCCTAGCCGAAAGCCTAGGGGTGCCCTAGCCTGAGGGCTAGGGGAGCCCTAGCCTTAGCCTAGGGGAGCCCTAGCCGAAAGCCTAGGGGTGCCCTAGCCTGAGGGCTAGGGGAGCCCTAGCCTTAGCCTAGGGGAGCCCTAGCCGAAAGCCTAGGGGTGCCCTAGCCTGAGGGCTAGGGGAGCCCTAGCCTTAGCCTAGGGGAGCCCTAGCCGAAAGCCTAGGGGTGCCCTAGCCTGAGGGCTAGGGGAGCCCTAGCCTTAGCCTAGGGGAGCCCTAGCCGAAAGCCTAGGGGTGCCCTAGCCTGAGGGCTAGGGGAGCCCTAGCCTTAGCCTAGGGGAGCCCTAGCCGAAAGCCTAGGGGTGCCCTAGCCTGAGGGCTAGGGGAGCCCTAGCCTTAGCCTAGGGGAGCCCTAGCCGAAAGCCTAGGGGTGCCCTAGCCTGAGGGCTAGGGGAGCCCTAGCCTTAGCCTAGGGGAGCCCTAGCCGAAAGCCTAGGGGTGCCCTAGCCTGAGGGCTAGGGGAGCCCTAGCCTTAGCCTAGGGGAGCCCTAGCCGAAAGCCTAGGGGTGCCCTAGCCTGAGGGCTAGGGGAGCCCTAGCCTTAGCCTAGGGGAGCCCTAGCCGAAAGCCTAGGGGTGCCCTAGCCTGAGGGCTAGGGGAGCCCTAGCCTTAGCCTAGGGGAGCCCTAGCCGAAAGCCTAGGGGTGCCCTAGCCTGAGGGCTAGGGGAGCCCTAGCCTTAGCCTAGGGGAGCCCTAGCCGAAAGCCTAGGGGTGCCCTAGCCTGAGGGCTAGGGGAGCCCTAGCCTTAGCCTAGGGGAGCCCTAGCCGAAAGCCTAGGGGTGCCCTAGCCTGAGGGCTAGGGGAGCCCTAGCCTTAGCCTAGGGGAGCCCTAGCCGAAAGCCTAGGGGTGCCCTAGCCTGAGGGCTAGGGGAGCCCTAGCCTTAGCCTAGGGGAGCCCTAGCCGAAAGCCTAGGGGTGCCCTAGCCTGAGGGCTAGGGGAGCCCTAGCCTTAGCCTAGGGGAGCCCTAGCCGAAAGCCTAGGGGTGCCCTAGCCTGAGGGCTAGGGGAGCCCTAGCCTTAGCCTAGGGGAGCCGAAAGCCTAGGGGTGCCCTAGCCTGAGGGCTAGGGGAGCCCTAGCCTTAGCCTAGGGGAGCCGAAAGCCTAGGGGTGCCCTAGCCTGAGGGCTAGGGGAGCCCTAGCCTTAGCCTAGGGGAGCCGAAAGCCTAGGGGTGCCCTAGCCTGAGGGCTAGGGGAGCCCTAGCCTTAGCCTAGGGGAGCCGAAAGCCTAGGGGTGCCCTAGCCTGAGGGCTAGGGGAGCCCTAGCCTTAGCCTAGGGGAGCCGAAAGCCTAGGGGTGCCCTAGCCTGAGGGCTAGGGGAGCCCTAGCCTTAGCCTAGGGGAGCCGAAAGCCTAGGGGTGCCCTAGCCTGAGGGCTAGGGGAGCCCTAGCCTTAGCCTAGGGGAGCCGAAAGCCTAGGGGTGCCCTAGCCTGAGGGCTAGGGGAGCCCTAGCCTTAGCCTAGGGGAGCCGAAAGCCTAGGGGTGCCCTAGCCTGAGGGCTAGGGGAGCCCTAGCCTTAGCCTAGGGGAGCCGAAAGCCTAGGGGTGCCCTAGCCTGAGGGCTAGGGGAGCCCTAGCCTTAGCCTAGGGGAGCCGAAAGCCTAGGGGTGCCCTAGCCTGAGGGCTAGGGGAGCCCTAGCCTTAGCCTAGGGGAGCCGAAAGCCTAGGGGTGCCCTAGCCTGAGGGCTAGGGGAGCCCTAGCCTTAGCCTAGGGGAGCCGAAAGCCTAGGGGTGCCCTAGCCTGAGGGCTAGGGGAGCCCTAGCCTTAGCCTAGGGGAGCCGAAAGCCTAGGGGTGCCCTAGCCTGAGGGCTAGGGGAGCCCTAGCCTTAGCCTAGGGGAGCCGAAAGCCTAGGGGTGCCCTAGCCTGAGGGCTAGGGGAGCCCTAGCCGTAGCCTAGGGGAGCCGAAAGCCTAGGGGTGCCCTAGCCTGAGGGCTAGGGAGCCCTAGCCGTAGCCTAGGGGAGCCGAAAGCCTAGGGGTGCCCTAGCCTGAGGGCTAGGGGAGCCCTAGCCGTAGCCTAGGGGAGCCGAAAGCCTAGGGGTGCCCTAGCCTGAGGGCTAGGGGAGCCCTAGCCGTAGCCTAGGGGAGCCGAAAGCCTAGGGGTGCCCTAGCCTGAGGGCTAGGGGAGCCCTAGCCGTAGCCTAGGGGAGCCGAAAGCCTAGGGGTGCCCTAGCCTGAGGGCTAGGGGAGCCCTAGCCGTAGCCTAGGGGAGCCGAAAGCCTAGGGGTGCCCTAGCCTGAGGGCTAGGGGAGCCCTAGCCGTAGCCTAGGGGAGCCGAAAGCCTAGGGGTGCCCTAGCCTGAGGGCTAGGGGAGCCCTAGCCGTAGCCTAGGGGAGCCGAAAGCCTAGGGGTGCCCTAGCCTGAGGGCTAGGGGAGCCCTAGCCGTAGCCTAGGGGAGCCGAAAGCCTAGGGGTGCCCTAGCCTGAGGGCTAGGGGAGCCCTAGCCGTAGCCTAGGGGAGCCGAAAGCCTAGGGGTGCCCTAGCCTGAGGGCTAGGGGAGCCCTAGCCGTAGCCTAGGGGAGCCGAAAGCCTAGGGGTGCCCTAGCCTGAGGGCTAGGGGAGCCCTAGCCGTAGCCTAGGGGAGCCGAAAGCCTAGGGGTGCCCTAGCCTGAGGGCTAGGGGAGCCCTAGCCGTAGCCTAGGGGAGCCGAAAGCCTAGGGGTGCCCTAGCCTGAGGGCTAGGGGAGCCCTAGCCGTAGCCTAGGGGAGCCGAAAGCCTAGGGGTGCCCTAGCCTGAGGGCTAGGGGAGCCCTAGCCGTAGCCTAGGGGAGCCGAAAGCCTAGGGGTGCCCTAGCCTGAGGGCTAGGGGAGCCCTAGCCGTAGCCTAGGGGAGCCGAAAGCCTAGGGGTGCCCTAGCCTGAGGGCTAGGGGAGCCCTAGCCGTAGCCTAGGGGAGCCGAAAGCCTAGGGGTGCCCTAGCCTGAGGGCTAGGGGAGCCCTAGCCGTAGCCTAGGGGAGCCGAAAGCCTAGGGGTGCCCTAGCCTGAGGGCTAGGGGAGCCCTAGCCGTAGCCTAGGGGAGCCGAAAGCCTAGGGGTGCCCTAGCCTGAGGGCTAGGGGAGCCCTAGCCGTAGCCTAGGGGAGCCGAAAGCCTAGGGGTGCCCTAGCCTGAGGGCTAGGGGAGCCCGAGCCTTAGCCTAGGGGAGCCGAAAGCCTAGGGGTGCCCTAGCCTGAGGGCTAGGGGAGCCCGAGCCTTAGCCTAGGGGAGCCGAAAGCCTAGGGGTGCCCTAGCCTGAGGGCTAGGGGAGCCCGAGCCTTAGCCTAGGGGAGCCGAAAGCCTAGGGGTGCCCTAGCCTGAGGGCTAGGGGAGCCCGAGCCTTAGCCTAGGGGAGCCGAAAGCCTAGGGGTGCCCTAGCCTGAGGGCTAGGGGAGCCCGAGCCTTAGCCTAGGGGAGCCGAAAGCCTAGGGGTGCCCTAGCCTGAGGGCTAGGGGAGCCCGAGCCTTAGCCTAGGGGAGCCGAAAGCCTAGGGGTGCCCTAGCCTGAGGGCTAGGGGAGCCCGAGCCTTAGCCTAGGGGAGCCGAAAGCCTAGGGGTGCCCTAGCCTGAGGGCTAGGGGAGCCCGAGCCTTAGCCTAGGGGAGCCGAAAGCCTAGGGGTGCCCTAGCCTGAGGGCTAGGGGAGCCCGAGCCTTAGCCTAGGGGAGCCGAAAGCCTAGGGGTGCCCTAGCCTGAGGGCTAGGGGAGCCCGAGCCTTAGCCTAGGGGAGCCTAAAGCCTAGGGGTGCCCTAGCCTGAGGGCTAGGGGAGCCCGAGCCTTAGCCTAGGGGAGCCTAAAGCCTAGGGGTGCCCTAGCCTGAGGGCTAGGGGAGCCCGAGCCTTAGCCTAGGGGAGCCTAAAGCCTAGGGGTGCCCTAGCCTGAGGGCTAGGGGAGCCCGAGCCTTAGCCTAGGGGAGCCTAAAGCCTAGGGGTGCCCTAGCCTGAGGGCTAGGGGAGCCCGAGCCTTAGCCTAGGGGAGCCTAAAGCCTAGGGGTGCCCTAGCCTGAGGGCTAGGGGAGCCCGAGCCTTAGCCTAGGGGAGCCTAAAGCCTAGTTGGTGCCCTAGCCTGAGGGCTAGGGGAGCCCGAGCCTTAGCCTAGGGGAGCCTAAAGCCTAGGGGTGCCCTAGCCTGAGGGCTAGGGGAGCCCGAGCCTTAGCCTAGGGGAGCCTAAAGCCTAGGGGTGCCCTAGCCTGAGGGCTAGGGGAGCCCGAGCCTTAGCCTAGGGGAGCCTAAAGCCTAGGGGAGCCCTAGCCTGAGGGCTAGGGGAGCCCGAGCCTTAGCCTAGGGGAGCCTAAAGCCTAGGGGTGCCCTAGCCTGAGGGCTAGGGGAGCCCGAGCCTTAGCCTAGGGGAGCCTAAAGCCTAGGGGTGCCCTAGCCTGAGGGCTAGGGGAGCCCGAGCCTTAGCCTAGGGGAGCCTAAAGCCTAGGGGTGCCCTAGCCTGAGGGCTAGGGGAGCCCGAGCCTTAGCCTAGGGGAGCCTAAAGCCTAGGGGTGCCCTAGCCTGAGGGCTAGGGGAGCCCGAGCCTTAGCCTAGGGGAGCCTAAAGCCTAGGGGTGCCCTAGCCTGAGGGCTAGGGGAGCCCGAGCCTTAGCCTAGGGGAGCCTAAAGCCTAGGGGTGCCCTAGCCTGAGGGCTAGGGGAGCCCGAGCCTTAGCCTAGGGGAGCCTAAAGCCTAGGGGTGCCCTAGCCTGAGGGCTAGGGGAGCCCGAGCCTTAGCCTAGGGGAGCCTAAAGCCTAGGGGTGCCCTAGCCTGAGGGCTAGGGGAGCCCGAGCCTTAGCCTAGGGGAGCCTAAAGCCTAGGGGTGCCCTAGCCTGAGGGCTAGGGGAGCCCGAGCCTTAGCCTAGGGGAGCCTAAAGCCTAGGGGTGCCCTAGCCTGAGGGCTAGGGGAGCCCGAGCCTTAGCCTAGGGGAGCCTAAAGCCTAGGGGTGCCCTAGCCTGAGGGCTAGGGGAGCCCGAGCCTTAGCCTAGGGGAGCCTAAAGCCTAGGGGTGCCCTAGCCTGAGGGCTAGGGGAGCCCGAGCCTTAGCCTAGGGGAGCCTAAAGCCTAGGGGTGCCCTAGCCTGAGGGCTAGGGGAGCCCGAGCCTTAGCCTAGGGGAGCCTAAAGCCTAGGGGTGCCCTAGCCTGAGGGCTAGGGGAGCCCGAGCCTTAGCCTAGGGGAGCCTAAAGCCTAGGGGTGCCCTAGCCTGAGGGCTAGGGGAGCCCGAGCCTTAGCCTAGGGGAGCCTAAAGCCTAGGGGTGCCCTAGCCTGAGGGCTAGGGGAGCCCGAGCCTTAGCCTAGGGGAGCCTAAAGCCTAGGGGTGCCCTAGCCTGAGGGCTAGGGGAGCCCGAGCCTTAGCCTAGGGGAGCCTAAAGCCTAGGGGTGCCCTAGCCTGAGGGCTAGGGGAGCCCGAGCCTTAGCCTAGGGGAGCCTAAAGCCTAGGGGTGCCCTAGCCTGAGGGCTAGGGGAGCCCGAGCCTTAGCCTAGGGGAGCCTAAAGCCTAGGGGTGCCCTAGCCTGAGGGCTAGGGGAGCCCGAGCCTTAGCCTAGGGGAGCCTAAAGCCTAGGGGTGCCCTAGCCTGAGGGCTAGGGGAGCCCGAGCCTTAGCCTAGGGGAGCCTAAAGCCTAGGGGTGCCCTAGCCTGAGGGCTAGGGGAGCCCGAGCCTTAGCCTAGGGGAGCCTAAAGCCTAGGGGTGCCCTAGCCTGAGGGCTAGGGGAGCCCGAGCCTTAGCCTAGGGGAGCCTAAAGCCTAGGGGTGCCCTAGCCTGAGGGCTAGGGGAGCCCGAGCCTTAGCCTAGGGGAGCCTAAAGCCTAGGGGTGCCCTAGCCTGAGGGCTAGGGGAGCCCGAGCCTTAGCCTAGGGGAGCCTAAAGCCTAGGGGTGCCCTAGCCTGAGGGCTAGGGGAGCCCGAGCCTTAGCCTAGGGGAGCCTAAAGCCTAGGGGTGCCCTAGCCTGAGGGCTAGGGGAGCCCGAGCCTTAGCCTAGGGGAGCCTAAAGCCTAGGGGTGCCCTAGCCTGAGGGCTAGGGGAGCCCGAGCCTTAGCCTAGGGGAGCCTAAAGCCTAGGGGTGCCCTAGCCTGAGGGCTAGGGGAGCCCGAGCCTTAGCCTAGGGGAGCCTAAAGCCTAGGGGTGCCCTAGCCTGAGGGCTAGGGGAGCCCGAGCCTTAGCCTAGGGGAGCCTAAAGCCTAGGGGTGCCCTAGCCTGAGGGCTAGGGGAGCCCGAGCCTTAGCCTAGGGGAGCCTAAAGCCTAGGGGTGCCCTAGCCTGAGGGCTAGGGGAGCCCGAGCCTTAGCCTAGGGGAGCCTAAAGCCTAGGGGTGCCCTAGCCTGAGGGCTAGGGGAGCCCGAGCCTTAGCCTAGGGGAGCCTAAAGCCTAGGGGTGCCCTAGCCTGAGGGCTAGGGGAGCCCGAGCCTTAGCCTAGGGGAGCCTAAAGCCTAGGGGTGCCCTAGCCTGAGGGCTAGGGGAGCCCGAGCCTTAGCCTAGGGGAGCCTAAAGCCTAGGGGTGCCCTAGCCTGAGGGCTAGGGGAGCCCGAGCCTTAGCCTAGGGGAGCCTAAAGCCTAGGGGTGCCCTAGCCTGAGGGCTAGGGGAGCCCGAGCCTTAGCCTAGGGGAGCCTAAAGCCTAGGGGTGCCCTAGCCTGAGGGCTAGGGGAGCCCGAGCCTTAGCCTAGGGGAGCCTAAAGCCTAGGGGTGCCCTAGCCTGAGGGCTAGGGGAGCCCGAGCCTTAGCCTAGGGGAGCCTAAAGCCTAGGGGTGCCCTAGCCTGAGGGCTAGGGGAGCCCGAGCCTTAGCCTAGGGGAGCCTAAAGCCTAGGGGTGCCCTAGCCTGAGGGCTAGGGGAGCCCGAGCCTTAGCCTAGGGGAGCCTAAAGCCTAGGGGTGCCCTAGCCTGAGGGCTAGGGGAGCCCGAGCCTTAGCCTAGGGGAGCCTAAAGCCTAGGGGTGCCCTAGCCTGAGGGCTAGGGGAGCCCGAGCCTTAGCCTAGGGGAGCCTAAAGCCTAGGGGTGCCCTAGCCTGAGGGCTAGGGGAGCCCGAGCCTTAGCCTAGGGGAGCCTAAAGCCTAGGGGTGCCCTAGCCTGAGGGCTAGGGGAGCCCGAGCCTTAGCCTAGGGGAGCCTAAAGCCTAGGGGTGCCCTAGCCTGAGGGCTAGGGGAGCCCGAGCCTTAGCCTAGGGGAGCCTAAAGCCTAGGGGTGCCCTAGCCTGAGGGCTAGGGGAGCCCGAGCCTTAGCCTAGGGGAGCCTAAAGCCTAGGGGTGCCCTAGCCTGAGGGCTAGGGGAGCCCGAGCCTTAGCCTAGGGGAGCCTAAAGCCTAGGGGTGCCCTAGCCTGAGGGCTAGGGGAGCCCGAGCCTTAGCCTAGGGGAGCCTAAAGCCTAGGGGTGCCCTAGCCTGAGGGCTAGGGGAGCCCGAGCCTTAGCCTAGGGGAGCCTAAAGCCTAGGGGTGCCCTAGCCTGAGGGCTAGGGGAGCCCGAGCCTTAGCCTAGGGGAGCCTAAAGCCTAGGGGTGCCCTAGCCTGAGGGCTAGGGGAGCCCGAGCCTTAGCCTAGGGGAGCCTAAAGCCTAGGGGTGCCCTAGCCTGAGGGCTAGGGGAGCCCGAGCCTTAGCCTAGGGGAGCCTAAAGCCTAGGGGTGCCCTAGCCTGAGGGCTAGGGGAGCCCGAGCCTTAGCCTAGGGGAGCCTAAAGCCTAGGGGTGCCCTAGCCTGAGGGCTAGGGGAGCCCGAGCCTTAGCCTAGGGGAGCCTAAAGCCTAGGGGTGCCCTAGCCTGAGGGCTAGGGGAGCCCGAGCCTTAGCCTAGGGGAGCCTAAAGCCTAGGGGTGCCCTAGCCTGAGGGCTAGGGGAGCCCGAGCCTTAGCCTAGGGGAGCCTAAAGCCTAGGGGTGCCCTAGCCTGAGGGCTAGGGGAGCCCGAGCCTTAGCCTAGGGGAGCCTAAAGCCTAGGGGTGCCCTAGCCTGAGGGCTAGGGGAGCCCGAGCCTTAGCCTAGGGGAGCCTAAAGCCTAGGGGTGCCCTAGCCTGAGGGCTAGGGGAGCCCGAGCCTTAGCCTAGGGGAGCCAAAGCCTAGGGGTGCCCTAGCCTGAGGGCTAGGGGAGCCCGAGCCTTAGCCTAGGGGAGCCCTAGCCTAAAGCCTAGGGGTGCCCTAGCCTGAGGGCTAGGGGAGCCCGAGCCTTAGCCTAGGGGAGCCCTAGCCTAAAGCCTAGGGGTGCCCTAGCCTGAGGGCTAGGGGAGCCCCAGCCTTAGCCTAGGGGAGCCCTAGCCTAAAGCCTAGGGGTGCCCTAGCCTGAGGGCTAGGGGAGCCCCAGCCTTAGCCTAGGGGAGCCCTAGCCTAAAGCCTAGGGGAGCCCTAGCCTAAAGCCTAGGGGTGCCCCAGCCTGAGGGCTAGGGGAGCCCTAGCCTTAGCCTAGGGGAGCCCTAGCCTAAAGCCTAGGGGTGCCCTAGCCTGAGGGCTAGGGGAGCCCTAGCCTTAGCCTAGGGGAGCCCTAGCCTAAAGCCTAGGGGTGCCCTAGCCTGAGGGCTAGGGGAGCCCTAGCCTTAGCCTAGGGGAGCCCTAGCCTGAGGCCAAGGGGTGCCCTAGCCTGAGGGCTAGGGGAGCCCTAGCCTTAGCCTAGGGGAGCCCTAGCCTGAGGCCTAGGGGTGCCCTAGCCTGAGGGCTAGGGGAGCCCTAGCCTTAGCCTAGGGGAGCCCTAGCCTGAGGCCTAGGGGTGCCCTAGCCTGAGGGCTAGGGGAGCCCTAGCCTAAAGCCTAGGGGAGCCCTAGCCTGAGGCCTAGGGGAGCCCTAGCCTTAGCCTAGGGGAGCCCTAGCCTAAAGCCTAGGGGTGCCCTAGCCTGAGGACTAGGGGAGCCCTAGCCTAAAGCCTAGGCGTGCCCTAGCCTGAGGGCTAGGGGAGCCCTAGCCTTAGCCTAGGGGAGCCCTAGCCTAAAGCCTAGGGGTGCCCTAGCCTGAGGGCTAGGGGAGCCCTAGCCTTAGCCTAGGGGAGCCCTAGCCTAAAGCCTAGGGGTGCCCTAGCCTGAGGGCTAGGGGAGCCCTAGCCTTAGCCTAGGGGAGCCCTAGCCTAAAGCCTAGGGGTGCCCTAGCCTGAGGGCTAGGGGAGCCCTAGCCTTAGCCTAGGGGAGCCCTAGCCTAAAGCCTAGGGGTGCCCTAGCCTGAGGGCTAGGGGAGCCCTAGCCTTAGCCTAGGGGAGCCCTAGCCTAAAGCCTAGGGGTGCCCTAGCCTGAGGGCTAGGGGAGCCCTAGCCTTAGCCTAGGGGAGCCCTAGCCTAAAGCCTAGGGGTGCCCTAGCCTGAGGGCTAGGGGAGCCCTAGCCTTAGCCTAGGGGAGCCCTAGCCTAAAGCCTAGGGGTGCCCTAGCCTGAGGGCTAGGGGAGCCCTAGCCTTAGCCTAGGGGAGCCCTAGCCTAAAGCCTAGGGGTGCCCTAGCCTGAGGGCGAGGGGAGCCCTAGCCTTAGCCTAGGGGAGCCCTAGCCTAAAGCCTAGGGGTGCCCTAGCCTGAGGGCGAGGGGAGCCCTAGCCTTAGCCTAGGGGAGCCCTAGCCTAAAGCCTAGGGGTGCCCTAGCCTGAGGGCGAGGGGAGCCCTAGCCTTAGCCTAGGGGAGCCCTAGCCTAAAGCCTAGGGGTGCCCTAGCCTGAGGGCGAGGGGAGCCCTAGCCTTAGCCTAGGGGAGCCCTAGCCTAAAGCCTAGGGGTGCCCTAGCCTGAGGGCGAGGGGAGCCCTAGCCTTAGCCTAGGGGAGCCCTAGCCTAAAGCCTAGGGGTGCCCTAGCCTGAGGGCGAGGGGAGCCCTAGCCTTAGCCTAGGGGAGCCCTAGCCTAAAGCCTAGGGGTGCCCTAGCCTGAGGGCGAGGGGAGCCCTAGCCTTAGCCTAGGGGAGCCCTAGCCTAAAGCCTAGGGGTGCCCTAGCCTGAGGGCGAGGGGAGCCCTAGCCTTAGCCTAGGGGAGCCCTAGCCTAAAGCCTAGGGGTGCCCTAGCCTGAGGGCGAGGGGAGCCCTAGCCTTAGCCTAGGGGAGCCCTAGCCTAAAGCCTAGGGGTGCCCTAGCCTGAGGGCGAGGGGAGCCCTAGCCTTAGCCTAGGGGAGCCCTAGCCTAAAGCCTAGGGGTGCCCTAGCCTGAGGGCGAGGGGAGCCCTAGCCTTAGCCTAGGGGAGCCCTAGCCTAAAGCCTAGGGGTGCCCTAGCCTGAGGGCGAGGGGAGCCCTAGCCTTAGCCTAGGGGAGCCCTAGCCTAAAGCCTAGGGGTGCCCTAGCCTGAGGGCGAGGGGAGCCCTAGCCTTAGCCTAGGGGAGCCCTAGCCTAAAGCCTAGGGGTGCCCTAGCCTGAGGGCGAGGGGAGCCCTAGCCTTAGCCTAGGGGAGCCCTAGCCTAAAGCCTAGGGGTGCCCTAGCCTGAGGGCGAGGGGAGCCCTAGCCTTAGCCTAGGGGAGCCCTAGCCTAAAGCCTAGGGGTGCCCTAGCCCGAGGGCGAGGGGAGCCCTAGCCTTAGCCTAGGGGAGCCCTAGCCTAAAGCCTAGGGGTGCCCTAGCCCGAGGGCGAGGGGAGCCCTAGCCTTAGCCTAGGGGAGCCCTAGCCTAAAGCCTAGGGGTGCCCTAGCCCGAGGGCGAGGGGAGCCCTAGCCTTAGCCTAGGGGAGCCCTAGCCTAAAGCCTAGGGGTGCCCTAGCCCGAGGGCTAGGGGAGCCCTAGCCTTAGCCTAGGGGAGCCCTAGCCTAAAGCCTAGGGGTGCCCTAGCCCGAGGGCTAGGGGAGCCCTAGCCTTAGCCTAGGGGAGCCCTAGCCTAAAGCCTAGGGGTGCCCTAGCCCGAGGGCTAGGGGAGCCCTAGCCTTAGCCTAGGGGAGCCCTAGCCTAAAGCCTAGGGGTGCCCTAGCCCGAGGGCTAGGGGAGCCCTAGCCTTAGCCTAGGGGAGCCCTAGCCTAAAGCCTAGGGGTGCCCTAGCCCGAGGGCTAGGGGAGCCCTAGCCTTAGCCTAGGGGAGCCCTAGCCTAAAGCCTAGGGGTGCCCTAGCCCGAGGGCTAGGGGAGCCCTAGCCTTAGCCTAGGGGAGCCCTAGCCTAAAGCCTAGGGGTGCCCTAGCCTGAGGGCTAGGGGAGCCCTAGCCTTAGCCTAGGGGAGCCCTAGCCTAAAGCCTAGGGGTGCCCTAGCCTGAGGGCTAGGGGAGCCCTAGCCTTAGCCTAGGGGAGCCCTAGCCTAAAGCCTAGGGGTGCCCTAGCCTGAGGGCTAGGGGAGCCCTAGCCTTAGCCTAGGGGAGCCCTAGCCTAAAGCCTAGGGGTGCCCTAGCCTGAGGGCTAGGGGAGCCCTAGCCTTAGCCTAGGGGAGCCCTAGCCTAAAGCCTAGGGGTGCCCTAGCCTGAGGGCTAGGGGAGCCCTAGCCTTAGCCTAGGGGAGCCCTAGCCTAAAGCCTAGGGGTGCCCTAGCCTGAGGGCTAGGGGAGCCCTAGCCTTAGCCTAGGGGAGCCCTACCCTAAAGCCTAGGGGTGCCCTAGCCTGAGGGCTAGGGGAGCCCTAGCCTTAGCCTAGGGGAGCCCTAGCCTAAGCCTAGGGGAGCCCTAGCCTAAAGCCTAGGGGTGCCCTAGCCTGAGGGCTAGGGGAGCCCTAGCCTTAGCCTAGGGGAGCCCTAGCCGAAAGCCTAGGGGTGCCCTAGCCTGAGGGCTAGGGGAGCCCTAGCCTTAGCCTAGGGGAGCCCTAGCCGAAAGCCTAGGGGTGCCCTAGCCTGAGGGCTAGGGGAGCCCTAGCCTTAGCCTAGGGGAGCCCTAGCCGAAAGCCTAGGGGTGCCCTAGCCTGAGGGCTAGGGGAGCCCTAGCCTTAGCCTAGGGGAGCCCTAGCCGAAAGCCTAGGGGTGCCCTAGCCTGAGGGCTAGGGGAGCCCTAGCCTTAGCCTAGGGGAGCCCTAGCCGAAAGCCTAGGGGTGCCCTAGCCTGAGGGCTAGGGGAGCCCTAGCCTTAGCCTAGGGGAGCCCTAGCCGAAAGCCTAGGGGTGCCCTAGCCTGAGGGCTAGGGGAGCCCTAGCCTTAGCCTAGGGGAGCCCTAGCCAAAAGCCTAGGGGTGCCCTAGCCTGAGGGCTAGGGGAGCCCTAGCCTTAGCCTAGGGGAGCCTAAAGCCTAGGTGTGCCCTAGCCTGAGGGCTAGGGGAGCCCTAGCCTTAGCCTAGGGGAGCCTAAAGCCTAGGGGTGCCCTAGCCTGAGGGCTAGGGGAGCCCTAGCCTTAGCCTAGGGGAGCCTAAAGCCTAGGGGTGCCCTAGCCTGAGGGCTAGGGGAGCCCTAGCCTTAGCCTAGGGGAGCCTAAAGCCTAGGGGTGCCCTAGCCTGAGGGCTAGGGGAGCCCTAGCCTTAGCCTAGGGGAGCCTAAAGCCTAGGGGTGCCCTAGCCTGAGGGCTAGGGGAGCCCGAGCCTTAGCCTAGGGGAGCCTAAAGCCTAGGGGTGCCCTAGCCTGAGGGCTAGGGGAGCCCGAGCCTTAGCCTAGGGGAGCCTAAAGCCTAGGGGTGCCCTAGCCTGAGGGCTAGGGGAGCCCGAGCCTTAGCCTAGGGGAGCCTAAAGCCTAGGGGTGCCCTAGCCTGAGGGCTAGGGGAGCCCGAGCCTTAGCCTAGGGGAGCCTAAAGCCTAGGGGTGCCCTAGCCTGAGGGCTAGGGGAGCCCGAGCCTTAGCCAAGGGAGCCTAAAGCCTAGGGGTGCCCTAGCCTGAGGGCTAGGGGAGCCCGAGCCTTAGCCTAGGGGAGCCTAAAGCCTAGGGGTGCCCTAGCCTGAGGGCTAGGGGAGCCCGAGCCTTAGCCTAGGGGAGCCTAAAGCCTAGGGGTGCCCTAGCCTGAGGGCTAGGGGAGCCCGAGCCTTAGCCTAGGGGAGCCTAAAGCCTAGGGGTGCCCTAGCCTGAGGGCTAGGGGAGCCCGAGCCTTAGCCTAGGGGAGCCTAAAGCCTAGGGGTGCCCTAGCCTGAGGGCTAGGGGAGCCCGAGCCTTAGCCTAGGGGAGCCTAAAGACTAGGGTTGCCCTAGCCTGAGGGCTAGGGGAGCCCGAGCCTTAGCCTAGGGGAGCCTAAAGACTAGGGGTGCCCTAGCCTGAGGGCTAGGGGAGCCCGAGCCTTAGCCTAGGGGAGCCTAAAGCCTAGGGGTGCCCTAGCCTGAGGGCTAGGGGAGCCCGAGCCTTAGCCTAGGGGAGCCTAAAGCCTAGGGGTGCCCTAGCCTGAGGGCTAGGGGAGCCCGAGCCTTAGCCTAGGGGAGCCTAAAGCCTAGGGGTGCCCTAGCCTGAGGGCTAGGGGAGCCCGAGCCTTAGCCTAGGGGAGCCTAAAGCCTAGGGGTGCCCTAGCCTGAGGGCTAGGGGAGCCCGAGCCTTAGCCTAGGGGAGCCTAAAGCCTAGGGGTACCCTAGCCTGAGGGCTAGGGGAGCCCGAGCCTTAGCCTAGGGGAGCCTAAAGCCTAGGGGTGCCCTAGCCTGAGGGCTAGGGGAGCCCGAGCCTTAGCCTAGGGGAGCCTAAAGCCTAGGGGTGCCCTAGCCTGAGGGCTAGGGGAGCCCGAGCCTTAGCCTAGGGGAGCCTAAAGCCTAGGGGTGCCCTAGCCTGAGGGCTAGGGGAGCCCGAGCCTTAGCCTAGGGGAGCCTAAAGCCTAGGGGTGCCCTAGCCTGAGGGCTAGGGGAGCCCGAGCCTTAGCCTAGGGGAGCCTAAAGCCTAGGGGTGCCCTAGCCTGAGGGCTAGGGGAGCCCGAGCCTTAGCCTAGGGGAGCCTAAAGCCTAGGGGTGCCCTAGCCTGAGGGCTAGGGGAGCCCGAGCCTTAGCCTAGGGGAGCCTAAAGCCTAGGGGTGCCCTAGCCTGAGGGCTAGGGGAGCCCGAGCCTTAGCCTAGGGGAGCCTAAAGCCTAGGGGTGCCCTAGCCTGAGGGCTAGGGGAGCCCGAGCCTTAGCCTAGGGGAGCCTAAAGCCTAGGGGTGCCCTAGCCTGAGGCCTAGGGGAGCCCGAGCCTTAGCCTAGGGGAGCCTAAAGCCTAGGGGTGCCCTAGCCTGAGGGCTAGGGGAGCCCGAGCCTTAGCCTAGGGGAGCCTAAAGCCTAGGGGTGCCCTAGACTGAGGGCTAGGGGAGCCCGAGCCTTAGCCTAGGGGAGCCTAAAGCCTAGGGGTGCCCTAGACTGAGGGCTAGGGGAGCCCGAGCCTTAGCCTAGGGGAGCCTAAAGCCTAGGGGTGCCCTAGCCTGAGGGCTAGGGGAGCCCGAGCCTTAGCCTAGGGGAGCCTAAAGCCTAGGGGTGCCCTAGCCTGAGGGCTAGGGGAGCCCGAGCCTTAGCCTAGGGGAGCCTAAAGCCTAGGGGTGCCCTAGCCTGAGGGCTAGGGGAGCCCGAGCCTTAGCCTAGGGGAGCCTAAAGCCTAGGGGTGCCCTAGCCTGAGGGCTAGGGGAGCCCGAGCCTTAGCCTAGGGGAGCCCTAGCCTTAGCCTAGGGGAGCCCTAGCCGAAAGCCTAGGGGTGCCCTAGCCTGAGGGCTAGGGGAGCCCTAGCCTTAGCCTAGGGGAGCCCTAGCCGAAAGCCTAGGGGTGCCCTAGCCTGAGGGCTAGGGGAGCCCTAGCCTTAGCCTAGGGGAGCCCTAGCCGAAAGCCTAGGGGTGCCCTAGCCTGAGGGCTAGGGGAGCCCTAGCCTTAGCCTAGGGGAGCCCTAGCCAAAAGCCTAGGGGTGCCCTAGCCTGAGGGCTAGGGGAGCCCTAGCCTTAGCCTAGGGGAGCCCTAGCCGAAAGCCTAGGGGTGCCCTAGCCTGAGGGCTAGGGGAGCCCTAGCCTTAGCCTAGGGGAGCCTAAAGCCTAGGTGTGCCCTAGCCTGAGGGCTAGGGGAGCCCTAGCCTTAGCCTAGGGGAGCCTAAAGCCTAGGGGTGCCCTAGCCTGAGGGCTAGGGGAGCCCTAGCCTTAGCCTAGGGGAGCCTAAAGCCTAGGGGTGCCCTAGCCTGAGGGCTAGGGGAGCCCTAGCCTTAGCCTAGGGGAGCCTAAAGCCTAGGGGTGCCCTAGCCTGAGGGCTAGGGGAGCCCTAGCCTTAGCCTAGGGGAGCCTAAAGCCTAGGGGTGCCCTAGCCTGAGGGCTAGGGGAGCCCGAGCCTTAGCCTAGGGGAGCCTAAAGCCTAGGGGTGCCCTAGCCTGAGGGCTAGGGGAGCCCGAGCCTTAGCCTAGGGGAGCCTAAAGCCTAGGGGTGCCCTAGCCTGAGGGCTAGGGGAGCCCGAGCCTTAGCCTAGGGGAGCCTAAAGCCTAGGGGTGCCCTAGCCTGAGGGCTAGGGGAGCCCGAGCCTTAGCCTAGGGGAGCCTAAAGCCTAGGGGTGCCCTAGCCTGAGGGCTAGGGGAGCCCGAGCCTTAGCCAAGGGAGCCTAAAGCCTAGGGGTGCCCTAGCCTGAGGGCTAGGGGAGCCCGAGCCTTAGCCTAGGGGAGCCTAAAGCCTAGGGGTGCCCTAGCCTGAGGGCTAGGGGAGCCCGAGCCTTAGCCTAGGGGAGCCTAAAGCCTAGGGGTGCCCTAGCCTGAGGGCTAGGGGAGCCCGAGCCTTAGCCTAGGGGAGCCTAAAGCCTAGGGGTGCCCTAGCCTGAGGGCTAGGGGAGCCCGAGCCTTAGCCTAGGGGAGCCTAAAGCCTAGGGGTGCCCTAGCCTGAGGGCTAGGGGAGCCCGAGCCTTAGCCTAGGGGAGCCTAAAGACTAGGGTTGCCCTAGCCTGAGGGCTAGGGGAGCCCGAGCCTTAGCCTAGGGGAGCCTAAAGACTAGGGGTGCCCTAGCCTGAGGGCTAGGGGAGCCCGAGCCTTAGCCTAGGGGAGCCTAAAGCCTAGGGGTGCCCTAGCCTGAGGGCTAGGGGAGCCCGAGCCTTAGCCTAGGGGAGCCTAAAGCCTAGGGGTGCCCTAGCCTGAGGGCTAGGGGAGCCCGAGCCTTAGCCTAGGGGAGCCTAAAGCCTAGGGGTGCCCTAGCCTGAGGGCTAGGGGAGCCCGAGCCTTAGCCTAGGGGAGCCTAAAGCCTAGGGGTGCCCTAGCCTGAGGGCTAGGGGAGCCCGAGCCTTAGCCTAGGGGAGCCTAAAGCCTAGGGGTACCCTAGCCTGAGGGCTAGGGGAGCCCGAGCCTTAGCCTAGGGGAGCCTAAAGCCTAGGGGTGCCCTAGCCTGAGGGCTAGGGGAGCCCGAGCCTTAGCCTAGGGGAGCCTAAAGCCTAGGGGTGCCCTAGCCTGAGGGCTAGGGGAGCCCGAGCCTTAGCCTAGGGGAGCCTAAAGCCTAGGGGTGCCCTAGCCTGAGGGCTAGGGGAGCCCGAGCCTTAGCCTAGGGGAGCCTAAAGCCTAGGGGTGCCCTAGCCTGAGGGCTAGGGGAGCCCGAGCCTTAGCCTAGGGGAGCCTAAAGCCTAGGGGTGCCCTAGCCTGAGGGCTAGGGGAGCCCGAGCCTTAGCCTAGGGGAGCCTAAAGCCTAGGGGTGCCCTAGCCTGAGGGCTAGGGGAGCCCGAGCCTTAGCCTAGGGGAGCCTAAAGCCTAGGGGTGCCCTAGCCTGAGGGCTAGGGGAGCCCGAGCCTTAGCCTAGGGGAGCCTAAAGCCTAGGGGTGCCCTAGCCTGAGGGCTAGGGGAGCCCGAGCCTTAGCCTAGGGGAGCCTAAAGCCTAGGGGTGCCCTAGCCTGAGGCCTAGGGGAGCCCGAGCCTTAGCCTAGGGGAGCCTAAAGCCTAGGGGTGCCCTAGCCTGAGGGCTAGGGGAGCCCGAGCCTTAGCCTAGGGGAGCCTAAAGCCTAGGGGTGCCCTAGACTGAGGGCTAGGGGAGCCCGAGCCTTAGCCTAGGGGAGCCTAAAGCCTAGGGGTGCCCTAGACTGAGGGCTAGGGGAGCCCGAGCCTTAGCCTAGGGGAGCCTAAAGCCTAGGGGTGCCCTAGCCTGAGGGCTAGGGGAGCCCGAGCCTTAGCCTAGGGGAGCCTAAAGCCTAGGGGTGCCCTAGCCTGAGGGCTAGGGGAGCCCGAGCCTTAGCCTAGGGGAGCCTAAAGCCTAGGGGTGCCCTAGCCTGAGGGCTAGGGGAGCCCGAGCCTTAGCCTAGGGGAGCCTAAAGCCTAGGGGTGCCCTAGCCTGAGGGCTAGGGGAGCCCGAGCCTTAGCCTAGGGGAGCCTAAAGCCTAGGGGTGCCCTAGCCTGAGGGCTAGGGGAGCCCGAGCCTTAGCCTAGGGGAGCCTAAAGCCTAGGGGTGCCCTAGCCTGAGGGCTAGGGGAGCCCGAGCCTTAGCCAAGGGAGCCTAAAGCCTAGGGGTGCCCTAGCCTGAGGGCTAGGGGAGCCCGAGCCTTAGCCTAGGGGAGCCTAAAGCCTAGGGGTGCCCTAGCCTGAGGGCTAGGGGAGCCCGAGCCTTAGCCTAGGGGAGCCTAAAGCCTAGGGGTGCCCTAGCCTGAGGGCTAGGGGAGCCCGAGCCTTAGCCTAGGGGAGCCTAAAGCCTAGGGGTGCCCTAGCCTGAGGGCTAGGGGAGCCCGAGCCTTAGCCTAGGGGAGCCTAAAGACTAGGGGTGCCCTAGCCTGAGGGCTAGGGGAGCCCGAGCCTTAGCCTAGGGGAGCCTAAAGACTAGGGGTGCCCTAGCCTGAGGGCTAGGGGAGCCCGAGCCTTAGCCTAGGGGAGCCTAAAGCCTAGGGGTGCCCTAGCCTGAGGGCTAGGGGAGCCCGAGCCTTAGCCTAGGGGAGCCTAAAGCCTAGGGGTGCCCTAGCCTGAGGGCTAGGGGAGCCCGAGCCTTAGCCTAGGGGAGCCTAAAGCCTAGGGGTGCCCTAGCCTGAGGGCTAGGGGAGCCCGAGCCTTAGCCTAGGGGAGCCTAAAGCCTAGGGGTGCCCTAGCCTGAGGGCTAGGGGAGCCCGAGCCTTAGCCTAGGGGAGCCTAAAGCCTAGGGGTGCCCTAGCCTGAGGGCTAGGGGAGCCCGAGCCTTAGCCTAGGGGAGCCTAAAGCCTAGGGGTGCCCTAGCCTGAGGGCTAGGGGAGCCCGAGCCTTAGCCTAGGGGAGCCTAAAGCCTAGGGGTGCCCTAGCCTGAGGGCTAGGGGAGCCCGAGCCTTAGCCTAGGGGAGCCTAAAGCCTAGGGGTGCCCTAGCCTGAGGGCTAGGGGAGCCCGAGCCTTAGCCTAGGGGAGCCTAAAGCCTAGGGGTGCCCTAGCCTGAGGGCTAGGGGAGCCCGAGCCTTAGCCTAGGGGAGCCTAAAGCCTAGGGGTGCCCTAGCCTGAGGGCTAGGGGAGCCCGAGCCTTAGCCTAGGGGAGCCTAAAGCCTAGGGGTGCCCTAGCCTGAGGGCTAGGGGAGCCCGAGCCTTAGCCTAGGGGAGCCTAAAGCCTAGGGGTGCCCTAGCCTGAGGGCTAGGGGAGCCCGAGCCTTAGCCTAGGGGAGCCTAAAGCCTAGGGGTGCCCTAGCCTGAGGGCTAGGGGAGCCCGAGCCTTAGCCTAGGGGAGCCTAAAGCCTAGGGGTGCCCTAGCCTGAGGGCTAGGGGAGCCCGAGCCTTAGCCTAGGGGAGCCTAAAGCCTAGGGGTGCTCTAGCCTGAGGGCTAGGGGAGCCCGAGCCTTAGCCTAGGGGAGCCTAAAGCCTAGGGGTGCCCTAGACTGAGGGCTAGGGGAGCCCGAGCCTTAGCCTAGGGGAGCCTAAAGCCTAGGGGTGCCCTAGCCTGAGGGCTAGGGGAGCCCGAGCCTTAGCCTAGGGGAGCCTAAAGCCTAGGGGTGCCCTAGCCTGAGGGCTAGGGGAGCCCGAGCCTTAGCCTAGGGGAGCCTAAAGCCTAGGGGTGCCCTAGCCTGAGGGCTAGGGGAGCCCGAGCCTTAGCCTAGGGGAGCCTAAAGCCTAGGGGTGCCCTAGCCTGAGGGCTAGGGGAGCCCGAGCCTTAGCCTAGGGGAGCCTAAAGCCTAGGGGTGCCCTAGCCTGAGGGCTAGGGGAGCCCGAGCCTTAGCCTAGGGGAGCCTAAAGCCTAGGGGTGCCCTAGCCTGAGGGCTAGGGGAGCCCGAGCCTTAGCCTAGGGGAGCCTAAAGCCTAGGGGTGCCCTAGCCTGAGGGCTAGGGGAGCCCGAGCCTTAGCCTAGGGGAGCCTAAAGCCTAGGGGTGCCCTAGCCTGAGGGCTAGGGGAGCCCGAGCCTTAGCCTAGGGGAGCCTAAAGCCTAGGGGTGCCCTAGCCTGAGGGCTAGGGGAGCCCGAGCCTTAGCCTAGGGGAGCCTAAAGCCTAGGGGTGCCCTAGCCTGAGGGCTAGGGGAGCCCGAGCCTTAGCCTAGGGGAGCCTAAAGCCTAGGGGTGCCCTAGCCTGAGGGCTAGGGGAGCCCGAGCCTTAGCCTAGGGGAGCCTAAAGCCTAGGGGTGCCCTAGCCTGAGGGCTAGGGGAGCCCGAGCCTTAGCCTAGGGGAGCCTAAAGCCTAGGGGTGCCCTAGCCTGAGGGCTAGGGGAGCCCGAGCCTTAGCCTAGGGGAGCCTAAAGCCTAGGGGTGCCCTAGCCTGAGGGCTAGGGGAGCCCGAGCCTTAGCCTAGGGGAGCCTAAAGCCTAGGGGTGCCCTAGCCTGAGGGCTAGGGGAGCCCGAGCCTTAGCCTAGGGGAGCCTAAAGCCTAGGGGTGCCCTAGCCTGAGGGCTAGGGGAGCCCGAGCCTTAGCCTAGGGGAGCCTAAAGCCTAGGGGTGCCCTAGCCTGAGGGCTAGGGGAGCCCGAGCCTTAGCCTAGGGGAGCCTAAAGCCTAGGGGTGCCCTAGCCTGAGGGCTAGGGGAGCCCGAGCCTTAGCCTAGGGGAGCCTAAAGCCTAGGGGTGCCCTAGCCTGAGGGCTAGGGGAGCCCGAGCCTTAGCCTAGGGGAGCCTAAAGCCTAGGGGTGCCCTAGCCTGAGGGCTAGGGGAGCCCGAGCCTTAGCCTAGGGGAGCCTAAAGCCTAGGGGTGCCCTAGCCTGAGGGCTAGGGGAGCCCGAGCCTTAGCCTAGGGGAGCCTAAAGCCTAGGGGTGCCCTAGCCTGAGGGCTAGGGGAGCCCGAGCCTTAGCCTAGGGGAGCCTAAAGCCTAGGGGTGCCCTAGCCTGAGGGCTAGGGGAGCCCGAGCCTTAGCCTAGCGGAGCCTAAAGCCTAGGGGTGCCCTAGCCTGAGGGCTAGGGGAGCCCGAGCCTTAGCCTAGGGGAGCCTAAAGCCTAGGGGTGCCCTAGCCTGAGGGCTAGGGGAGCCCGAGCCTTAGCCTAGGGGAGCCTAAAGCCTAGGGGTGCCCTAGCCTGAGGGCTAGGGGAGCCCGAGCCTTAGCCTAGGGGAGCCTAAAGCCTAGGGGTGCCCTAGCCTGAGGGCTAGGGGAGCCCGAGCCTTAGCCTAGGGGAGCCTAAAGCCTAGGGGTGCCCTAGCCTGAGGGCTAGGGGAGCCCGAGCCTTAGCCTAGGGGAGCCTAAAGCCTAGGTGTGCCCTAGCCTGAGGGCTAGGGGAGCCCGAGCCTTAGCCTAGGGGAGCCTAAAGCCTAGGGGTGCCCTAGCCTGAGGGCTAGGGGAGCCCGAGCCTTAGCCTAGGGGAGCCTAAAGCCTAGGGGTGCCCTAGCCTGAGGGCTAGGGGAGCCCGAGCCTTAGCCTAGGGGAGCCAAAGCCTAGGGGTGCCCTAGCCTGAGGGCTAGGGGAGCCCGAGCCTTAGCCTAGGGGAGCCCTAGCCTAAAGCCTAGGGGTGCCCTAGCCTGAGGGCTAGGGGAGCCCGAGCCTTAGCCTAGGGGAGCCCTAGCCTAAAGCCTAGGGGTGCCCTAGCCTGAGGGCTAGGGGAGCCCCAGCCTTAGCCTAGGGGAGCCCTAGCCTAAAGCCTAGGGGTGCCCTAGCCTGAGGGCTAGGGGAGCCCCAGCCTTAGCCTAGGGGAGCCCTAGCCTAAAGCCTAGGGGAGCCCTAGCCTAAAGCCTAGGGGTGCCCCAGCCTGAGGGCTAGGGGAGCCCTAGCCTTAGCCTAGGGGAGCCCTAGCCTAAAGCCTAGGGGTGCCCCAGCCTGAGGGCTAGGGGAGCCCTAGCCTTAGCCTAGGGGAGCCCTAGCCTAAAGCCTAGGGGTGCCCCAGCCTGAGGGCTAGGGGAGCCCTAGCCTTAGCCTAGGGGAGCCCTAGCCTGAGGCCTAGGGGTGCCCTAGCCTGAGGGCTAGGGGAGCCCTAGCCTTAGCCTAGGGGAGCCCTAGCCTGAGGCCTAGGGGTGCCCTAGCCTGAGGGCTAGGGGAGCCCTAGCCTAAAGCCTAGGGGAGCCCTAGCCTGAGGCCTAGGGGAGCCCTAGCCTTAGCCTAGGGGAGCCCTAGCCTAAAGCCTAGGGGTGCCCTAGCCTGAGGGCTAGGGGAGCCCTAGCCTTAGCCTAGGGGAGCCCTAGCCTAAAGCCTAGGGGTGCCCTAGCCTGAGGGCTAGGGGAGCCCTAGCCTTAGCCTAGGGGAGCCCTAGCCTAAAGCCTAGGGGTGCCCTAGCCTGAGGGCTAGGGGAGCCCTAGCCTTAGCCTAGGGGAGCCCTAGCCTAAAGCCTAGGGGTGCCCTAGCCTGAGGGCTAGGGGAGCCCTAGCCTTAGCCTAGGGGAGCCCTAGCCTAAAGCCTAGGGGTGCCCTAGCCTGAGGGCTAGGGGAGCCCTAGCCTTAGCCTAGGGGAGCCCTAGCCTAAAGCCTAGGGGTGCCCTAGCCTGAGGGCTAGGGGAGCCCTAGCCTTAGCCTAGGGGAGCCCTAGCCTAAAGCCTAGGGGTGCCCTAGCCTGAGGGCTAGGGGAGCCCGAGCCTTAGCCTAGGGGAGCCCTAGCCTAAAGCCTAGGGGTGCCCTAGCCTGAGGGCTAGGGGAGCCCGAGCCTTAGCCTAGGGGAGCCCTAGCCTAAAGCCTAGGGGTGCCCTAGCCTGAGGGCTAGGGGAGCCCGAGCCTTAGCCTAGGGGAGCCCTAGCCTAAAGCCTAGGGGTGCCCTAGCCTGAGGGCTAGGGGAGCCCGAGCCTTAGCCTAGGGGAGCCCTAGCCTAAAGCCTAGGGGTGCCCTAGCCTGAGGGCTAGGGGAGCCCGAGCCTTAGCCTAGGGGAGCCCTAGCCTAAAGCCTAGGGGTGCCCTAGCCTGAGGGCTAGGGGAGCCCGAGCCTTAGCCTAGGGGAGCCCTAGCCTAAAGCCTAGGGGTGCCCTAGCCTGAGGGCTAGGGGAGCCCGAGCCTTAGCCTAGGGGAGCCCTAGCCTAAAGCCTAGGGGTGCCCTAGCCTGAGGGCTAGGGGAGCCCTAGCCTTAGCCTAGGGGAGCCCTAGCCTAAAGCCTAGGGGTGCCCTAGCCTGAGGGCTAGGGGAGCCCGAGCCTTAGCCTAGGGGAGCCCTAGCCTAAAGCCTAGGGGTGCCCTAGCCTGAGGGCTAGGGGAGCCCGAGCCTTAGCCTAGGGGAGCCCTAGCCTAAAGCCTAGGGGTGCCCTAGCCTGAGGGCTAGGGGAGCCCTAGCCTTAGCCTAGGGGAGCCCTAGCCTAAAGCCTAGGGGTGCCCTAGCCTGAGGGCTAGGGGAGCCCTAGCCTTAGCCTAGGGGAGCCCTAGCCTAAAGCCTAGGGGTGCCCTAGCCTGAGGGCTAGGGGAGCCCTAGCCTTAGCCTAGGGGAGCCCTAGCCTAAAGCCTAGGGGTGCCCTAGCCTGAGGGCTAGGGGAGCCCTAGCCTTAGCCTAGGGGAGCCCTAGCCTAAAGCCTAGGGGTGCCCTAGCCTGAGGGCTAGGGGAGCCCTAGCCTTAGCCTAGGGGAGCCCTAGCCTAAAGCCTAGGGGTGCCCTAGCCTGAGGGCTAGGGGAGCCCTAGCCTTAGCCTAGGGGAGCCTAAAGCCTAGGGGTGCCCTAGCCTGAGGGCTAGGGGAGCCCGAGCCTTAGCCTAGGGGAGCCTAAAGCCTAGGGGTGCCCTAGCCTGAGGGCTAGGGGAGCCCGAGCCTTAGCCAAGGGAGCCTAAAGCCTAGGGGTGCCCTAGCCTGAGGGCTAGGGGAGCCCGAGCCTTAGCCTAGGGGAGCCTAAAGCCTAGGGGTGCCCTAGCCTGAGGGCTAGGGGAGCCCGAGCCTTAGCCTAGGGGAGCCTAAAGCCTAGGGGTGCCCTAGCCTGAGGGCTAGGGGAGCCCGAGCCTTAGCCTAGGGGAGCCTAAAGCCTAGGGGTGCCCTAGCCTGAGGGCTAGGGGAGCCCGAGCCTTAGCCTAGGGGAGCCTAAAGCCTAGGGGTGCCCTAGCCTGAGGGCTAGGGGAGCCCGAGCCTTAGCCTAGGGGAGCCTAAAGCCTAGGGGTGCCCTAGCCTGAGGGCTAGGGGAGCCCGAGCCTTAGCCTAGGGGAGCCTAAAGCCTAGGGGTGCCCTAGCCTGAGGGCTAGGGGAGCCCGAGCCTTAGCCTAGGGGAGCCTAAAGCCTAGGGGTGCCCTAGCCTGAGGGCTAGGGGAGCCCGAGCCTTAGCCTAGGGGAGCCTAAAGACTAGGGGTGCCCTAGCCTGAGGGCTAGGGGAGCCCGAGCCTTAGCCTAGGGGAGCCTAAAGCCTAGGGGTGCCCTAGCCTGAGGGCTAGGGGAGCCCGAGCCTTAGCCTAGGGGAGCCTAAAGCCTAGGGGTGCCCTAGCCTGAGGGCTAGGGGAGCCCGAGCCTTAGCCTAGGGGAGCCTAAAGCCTAGGGGTGCCCTAGCCTGAGGGCTAGGGGAGCCCGAGCCTTAGCCTAGGGGAGCCTAAAGCCTAGGGGTGCCCTAGCCTGAGGGCTAGGGGAGCCCGAGCCTTAGCCTAGGGGAGCCTAAAGCCTAGGGGTGCCCTAGCCTGAGGGCTAGGGGAGCCCGAGCCTTAGCCTAGGGGAGCCTAAAGCCTAGGGGTGCCCTAGCCTGAGGGCTAGGGGAGCCCGAGCCTTAGCCTAGGGGAGCCTAAAGCCTAGGGGTGCCCTAGCCTGAGGGCTAGGGGAGCCCGAGCCTTAGCCTAGGGGAGCCTAAAGCCTAGGGGTGCCCTAGCCTGAGGGCTAGGGGAGCCCGAGCCTTAGCCTAGGGGAGCCTAAAGCCTAGGGGTGCCCTAGCCTGAGGGCTAGGGGAGCCCGAGCCTTAGCCTAGGGGAGCCTAAAGCCTAGGGGTGCCCTAGCCTGAGGGCTAGGGGAGCCCGAGCCTTAGCCTAGGGGAGCCTAAAGCCTAGGGGTGCCCTAGCCTGAGGGCTAGGGGAGCCCGAGCCTTAGCCTAGGGGAGCCTAAAGCCTAGGGGTGCCCTAGCCTGAGGCCTAGGGGAGCCCGAGCCTTAGCCTAGGGGAGCCTAAAGCCTAGGGGTGCCCTAGCCTGAGGGCTAGGGGAGCCCGAGCCTTAGCCTAGGGGAGCCTAAAGCCTAGGGGTGCCCTAGCCTGAGGGCTAGGGGAGCCCGAGCCTTAGCCTAGGGGAGCCTAAAGCCTAGGGGTGCCCTAGCCTGAGGGCTAGGGGAGCCCGAGCCTTAGCCTAGGGGAGCCTAAAGCCTAGGGGTGCCCTAGCCTGAGGGCTAGGGGAGCCCGAGCCTTAGCCTAGGGGAGCCTAAAGCCTAGGGGTGCCCTAGCCTGAGGGCTAGGGGAGCCCGAGCCTTAGCCTAGGGGAGCCTAAAGCCTAGGGGTGCCCTAGCCTGAGGGCTAGGGGAGCCCGAGCCTTAGCCTAGGGGAGCCTAAAGCCTAGGGGTGCCCTAGCCTGAGGGCTAGGGGAGCCCGAGCCTTAGCCTAGGGGAGCCTAAAGCCTAGGGGTGCCCTAGCCTGAGGGCTAGGGGAGCCCGAGCCTTAGCCTAGGGGAGCCTAAAGCCTAGGGGTGCCCTAGCCTGAGGGCTAGGGGAGCCCGAGCCTTAGCCTAGGGGAGCCTAAAGCCTAGGGGTGCCCTAGCCTGAGGGCTAGGGGAGCCCGAGCCTTAGCCTAGGGGAGCCTAAAGCCTAGGGGTGCCCTAGCCTGAGGGCTAGGGGAGCCCGAGCCTTAGCCTAGGGGAGCCTAAAGCCTAGGGGTGCCCTAGCCTGAGGGCTAGGGGAGCCCGAGCCTTAGCCTAGGGGAGCCTAAAGCCTAGGGGTGCCCTAGCCTGAGGGCTAGGGGAGCCCGAGCCTTAGCCTAGGGGAGCCTAAAGCCTAGGGGTGCCCTAGCCTGAGGGCTAGGGGAGCCCGAGCCTTAGCCTAGGGGAGCCTAAAGCCTAGGGGTGCCCTAGCCTGAGGGCTAGGGGAGCCCGAGCCTTAGCCTAGGGGAGCCTAAAGCCTAGGGGTGCCCTAGCCTGAGGGCTAGGGGAGCCCGAGCCTTAGCCTAGGGGAGCCTAAAGCCTAGGGGTGCCCTAGCCTGAGGGCTAGGGGAGCCCGAGCCTTAGCCTAGGGGAGCCTAAAGCCTAGGGGTGCCCTAGCCTGAGGGCTAGGGGAGCCCGAGCCTTAGCCTAGGGGAGCCTAAAGCCTAGGGGTGCCCTAGCCTGAGGGCTAGGGGAGCCCGAGCCTTAGCCTAGGGGAGCCTAAAGCCTAGGGGTGCCCTAGCCTGAGGGCTAGGGGAGCCCGAGCCTTAGCCTAGGGGAGCCTAAAGCCTAGGGGTGCCCTAGCCTGAGGGCTAGGGGAGCCCGAGCCTTAGCCTAGGGGAGCCTAAAGCCTAGGGGTGCCCTAGCCTGAGGGCTAGGGGAGCCCGAGCCTTAGCCTAGGGGAGCCTAAAGCCTAGGGGTGCCCTAGCCTGAGGGCTAGGGGAGCCCGAGCCTTAGCCTAGGGGAGCCTAAAGCCTAGGGGTGCCCTAGCCTGAGGGCTAGGGGAGCCCGAGCCTTAGCCTAGGGGAGCCTAAAGCCTAGGGGTGCCCTAGCCTGAGGGCTAGGGGAGCCCGAGCCTTAGCCTAGGGGAGCCTAAAGCCTAGGGGTGCCCTAGCCTGAGGGCTAGGGGAGCCCGAGCCTTAGCCTAGGGGAGCCTAAAGCCTAGGGGTGCCCTAGCCTGAGGGCTAGGGGAGCCCGAGCCTTAGCCTAGGGGAGCCTAAAGCCTAGGGGTGCCCTAGCCTGAGGGCTAGGGGAGCCCGAGCCTTAGCCTAGGGGAGCCTAAAGCCTAGGGGTGCCCTAGCCTGAGGGCTAGGGGAGCCCGAGCCTTAGCCTAGGGGAGCCTAAAGCCTAGGGGTGCCCTAGCCTGAGGGCTAGGGGAGCCCGAGCCTTAGCCTAGGGGAGCCTAAAGCCTAGGGGTGCCCTAGCCTGAGGGCTAGGGGAGCCCGAGCCTTAGCCTAGGGGAGCCTAAAGCCTAGGGGTGCCCTAGCCTGAGGGCTAGGGGAGCCCGAGCCTTAGCCTAGGGGAGCCTAAAGCCTAGGGGTGCCCTAGCCTGAGGGCTAGGGGAGCCCGAGCCTTAGCCTAGGGGAGCCTAAAGCCTAGGGGTGCCCTAGCCTGAGGGCTAGGGGAGCCCGAGCCTTAGCCTAGGGGAGCCTAAAGCCTAGGGGTGCCCTAGCCTGAGGGCTAGGGGAGCCCGAGCCTTAGCCTAGGGGAGCCTAAAGCCTAGGGGTGCCCTAGCCTGAGGGCTAGGGGAGCCCGAGCCTTAGCCTAGGGGAGCCTAAAGCCTAGGGGTGCCCTAGCCTGAGGGCTAGGGGAGCCCGAGCCTTAGCCTAGGGGAGCCCTAGCCTAAAGCCTAGGGGTGCCCTAGCCTGAGGGCTAGGGGAGCCCCAGCCTTAGCCTAGGGGAGCCCTAGCCTAAAGCCTAGGGGTGCCCTAGCCTGAGGGCTAGGGGAGCCCCAGCCTTAGCCTAGGGGAGCCCTAGCCTAAAGCCTAGGGGAGCCCTAGCCTAAAGCCTAGGGGTGCCCCAGCCTGAGGGCTAGGGGAGCCCTAGCCTTAGCCTAGGGGAGCCCTAGCCTAAAGCCTAGGGGTGCCCTAGCCTGAGGGCTAGGGGAGCCCTAGCCTTAGCCTAGGGGAGCCCTAGCCTGAGGCCTAGGGGTGCCCTAGCCTGAGGGCTAGGGGAGCCCTAGCCTTAGCCTAGGGGAGCCCTAGCCTGAGGCCTAGGGGTGCCCTAGCCTGAGGGCTAGGGGAGCCCTAGCCTAAAGCCTAGGGGAGCCCTAGCCTGAGGCCTAGGGGAGCCCTAGCCTTAGCCTAGGGGAGCCCTAGCCTAAAGCCTAGGGGTGCCCTAGCCTGAGGGCTAGGGGAGCCCTAGCCTTAGCCTAGGGGAGCCCTAGCCTAAAGCCTAGGGGTGCCCTAGCCTGAGGGCTAGGGGAGCCCTAGCCTTAGCCTAGGGGAGCCCTAGCCTAAAGCCTAGGGGTGCCCTAGCCTGAGGGCTAGGGGAGCCCTAGCCTTAGCCTAGGGGAGCCCTAGCCTAAAGCCTAGGGGTGCCCTAGCCTGAGGGCTAGGGGAGCCCTAGCCTTAGCCTAGGGGAGCCCTAGCCTAAAGCCTAGGGGTGCCCTAGCCTGAGGGCTAGGGGAGCCCTAGCCTTAGCCTAGGGGAGCCCTAGCCTAAAGCCTAGGGGTGCCCTAGCCTGAGGGCTAGGGGAGCCCTAGCCTTAGCCTAGGGGAGCCCTAGCCTAAAGCCTAGGGGTGCCCTAGCCTGAGGGCTAGGGGAGCCCTAGCCTTAGCCTAGGGGAGCCCTAGCCTAAAGCCTAGGGGTGCCCTAGCCTGAGGGCAAGGGGAGCCCTAGCCTTAGCCTAGGGGAGCCCTAGCCTAAAGCCTAGGGGTGCCCTAGCCTGAGGGCTAGGGGAGCCCTAGCCTTAGCCTAGGGGAGCCCTAGCCTAAAGCCTAGGGGTGCCCTAGCCTGAGGGCTAGGGGAGCCCTAGCCTTAGCCTAGGGGAGCCCTAGCCTAAAGCCTAGGGGTGCCCTAGCCTGAGGGCTAGGGGAGCCCTAGCCTTAGCCTAGGGGAGCCCTAGCCTAAAGCCTAGGGGTGCCCTAGCCTGAGGGCTAGGGGAGCCCGAGCCTTAGCCTAGGGGAGCCCTAGCCTAAAGCCTAGGGGTGCCCTAGCCTGAGGGCTAGGGGAGCCCGAGCCTTAGCCTAGGGGAGCCCTAGCCTAAAGCCTAGGGGTGCCCTAGCCTGAGGGCTAGGGGAGCCCGAGCCTTAGCCTAGGGGAGCCCTAGCCTAAAGCCTAGGGGTGCCCTAGCCTGAGGGCTAGGGGAGCCCGAGCCTTAGCCTAGGGGAGCCCTAGCCTAAAGCCTAGGGGTGCCCTAGCCTGAGGGCTAGGGGAGCCCGAGCCTTAGCCTAGGGGAGCCCTAGCCTAAAGCCTAGGGGTGCCCTAGCCTGAGGGCTAGGGGAGCCCGAGCCTTAGCCTAGGGGAGCCCTAGCCTAAAGCCTAGGGGTGCCCTAGCCTGAGGGCTAGGGGAGCCCGAGCCTTAGCCTAGGGGAGCCCTAGCCTAAAGCCTAGGGGTGCCCTAGCCTGAGGGCTAGGGGAGCCCGAGCCTTAGCCTAGGGGAGCCCTAGCCTAAAGCCTAGGGGTGCCCTAGCCTGAGGGCTAGGGGAGCCCGAGCCTTAGCCTAGGGGAGCCCTAGCCTAAAGCCTAGGGGTGCCCTAGCCTGAGGGCTAGGGGAGCCCGAGCCTTAGCCTAGGGGAGCCCTAGCCTAAAGCCTAGGGGTGCCCTAGCCTGAGGGCTAGGGGAGCCCGAGCCTTAGCCTAGGGGAGCCCTAGCCTAAAGCCTAGGGGTGCCCTAGCCTGAGGGCTAGGGGAGCCCGAGCCTTAGCCTAGGGGAGCCCTAGCCTAAAGCCTAGGGGTGCCCTAGCCTGAGGGCTAGGGGAGCCCGAGCCTTAGCCTAGGGGAGCCCTAGCCTAAAGCCTAGGGGTGCCCTAGCCTGAGGGCTAGGGGAGCCCTAGCCTTAGCCTAGGGGAGCCCTAGCCTAAAGCCTAGGGGTGCCCTAGCCTGAGGGCTAGGGGAGCCCTAGCCTTAGCCTAGGGGAGCCCTAGCCTAAAGCCTAGGGGTGCCCTAGCCTGAGGGCTAGGGGAGCCCTAGCCTTAGCCTAGGGGAGCCCTAGCCTAAAGCCTAGGGGTGCCCTAGCCTGAGGGCTAGGGGAGCCCTAGCCTTAGCCTAGGGGAGCCCTAGCCTAAAGCCTAGGGGTGCCCTAGCCTGAGGGCTAGGGGAGCCCTAGCCTTAGCCTAGGGGAGCCCTAGCCTAAAGCCTAGGGGTGCCCTAGCCTGAGGGCTAGGGGAGCCCTAGCCTTAGCCTAGGGGAGCCCTAGCCTAAGCCTAGGGGAGCCCTAGCCTAAAGCCTAGGGGTGCCCTAGCCTGAGGGCTAGGGGAGCCCTAGCCTTAGCCTAGGGGAGCCCTAGCCGAAAGCCTAGGGGTGCCCTAGCCTGAGGGCTAGGGGAGCCCTAGCCTTAGCCTAGGGGAGCCCTAGCCGAAAGCCTAGGGGTGCCCTAGCCTGAGGGCTAGGGGAGCCCTAGCCTTAGCCTAGGGGAGCCCCCTAGCCGAAAGCCTAGGGGTGCCCTAGCCTGAGGGCTAGGGGAGCCCTAGCCTTAGCCTAGGGGAGCCCTAGCCGAAAGCCTAGGGGTGCCCTAGCCTGAGGGCTAGGGGAGCCCTAGCCTTAGCCTAGGGGAGCCCTAGCCGAAAGCCTAGGGGTGCCCTAGCCTGAGGGCTAGGGAGCCCTAGCCTTAGCCTAGGGGAGCCCTAGCCGAAAGCCTAGGGGTGCCCTAGCCTGAGGGCTAGGGGAGCCCTAGCCTTAGCCTAGGGGAGCCCTAGCCGAAAGCCTAGGGGTGCCCTAGCCTGAGGGCTAGGGGAGCCCTAGCCTTAGGCTAGGGGAGCCCTAGCCGAAAGCCTAGGGGTGCCCTAGCCTGAGGGCTAGGGGAGCCCTAGCCTTAGGCTAGGGGAGCCCTAGCCGAAAGCCTAGGGGTGCCCTAGCCTGAGGGCTAGGGGAGCCCTAGCCTTAGGCTAGGGAGCCCTAGCCGAAAGCCTAGGGGAGCCCTAGCCTTAGGCTAGGGGAGCCCTAGCCGAAAGCCTAGGGGTGCCCTAGCCTGAGGGCTAGGGGAGCCCTAGCCTTAGCCTAGGGGAGCCCTAGCCGAAAGCCTAGGGGTGCCCTAGCCTGAGGGCTAGGGGAGCCCTAGCCTTAGCCTAGGGGAGCCCTAGCCGAAAGCCTAGGGGTGCCCTAGCCTGAGGGCTAGGGGAGCCCTAGCCTTAGCCTAGGGGAGCCCTAGCCGAAAGCCTAGGGGTGCCCTAGCCTGAGGGCTAGGGGAGCCCTAGCCTTAGCCTAGGGGAGCCCTAGCCGAAAGCCTAGGGGTGCCCTAGCCTGAGGGCTAGGGGAGCCCTAGCCTTAGCCTAGGGGAGCCCTAGCCGAAAGCCTAGGGGTGCCCTAGCCTGAGGGCTAGGGGAGCCCTAGCCTTAGCCTAGGGGAGCCCTAGCCTAAAGCCTAGGGGTGCCCTAGCCTGAGGGCTAGGGGAGCCCTAGCCTTAGCCTAGGGGAGCCCTAGCCTAAAGCCTAGGGGTGCCCTAGCCTGAGGGCTAGGGGAGCCCTAGCCTTAGCCTAGGGGAGCCCTAGCCTAAAGCCTAGGGGTGCCCTAGCCTGAGGGCTAGGGGAGCCCTAGCCTTAGCCTAGGGGAGCCCTAGCCTAAAGCCTAGGGGTGCCCTAGCCTGAGGGCTAGGGGAGCCCTAGCCTTAGCCTAGGGGAGCCCTAGCCTAAAGCCTAGGGGTGCCCTAGCCTGAGGGCTAGGGGAGCCCTAGCCTTAGCCTAGGGGAGCCCTAGCCTAAAGCCTAGGGGTGCCCTAGCCTGAGGGCTAGGGGAGCCCTAGCCTTAGCCTAGGGGAGCCCTAGCCTAAAGCCTAGGGGTGCCCTAGCCTGAGGGCTAGGGGAGCCCTAGCCTTAGCCTAGGGGAGCCCTAGCCTAAAGCCTAGGGGTGCCCTAGCCTGAGGGCTAGGGGAGCCCTAGCCTTAGCCTAGGGGAGCCCTAGCCTAAAGCCTAGGGGTGCCCTAGCCTGAGGGCTAGGGGAGCCCGAGCCTTAGCCTAGGGGAGCCCTAGCCTAAAGCCTAGGGGTGCCCTAGCCTGAGGGCTAGGGGAGCCCGAGCCTTAGCCTAGGGGAGCCCTAGCCTAAAGCCTAGGGGTGCCCTAGCCTGAGGGCTAGGGGAGCCCGAGCCTTAGCCTAGGGGAGCCCTAGCCTAAAGCCTAGGGGTGCCCTAGCCTGAGGGCTAGGGGAGCCCGAGCCTTAGCCTAGGGGAGCCCTAGCCTAAAGCCTAGGGGTGCCCTAGCCTGAGGGCTAGGGGAGCCCGAGCCTTAGCCTAGGGGAGCCCTAGCCTAAAGCCTAGGGGTGCCCTAGCCTGAGGGCTAGGGGAGCCCGAGCCTTAGCCTAGGGGAGCCCTAGCCTAAAGCCTAGGGGTGCCCTAGCCTGAGGGCTAGGGGAGCCCGAGCCTTAGCCTAGGGGAGCCCTAGCCTAAAGCCTAGGGGTGCCCTAGCCTGAGGGCTAGGGGAGCCCGAGCCTTAGCCTAGGGGAGCCCTAGCCTAAAGCCTAGGGGTGCCCTAGCCTGAGGGCTAGGGGAGCCCGAGCCTTAGCCTAGGGGAGCCCTAGCCTAAAGCCTAGGGGTGCCCTAGCCTGAGGGCTAGGGGAGCCCGAGCCTTAGCCTAGGGGAGCCCTAGCCTAAAGCCTAGGGGTGCCCTAGCCTGAGGGCTAGGGGAGCCCGAGCCTTAGCCTAGGGGAGCCCTAGCCTAAAGCCTAGGGGTGCCCTAGCCTGAGGGCTAGGGGAGCCCTAGCCTTAGCCTAGGGGAGCCCTAGCCTAAAGCCTAGGGGTGCCCTAGCCTGAGGGCTAGGGGAGCCCTAGCCTTAGCCTAGGGGAGCCCTAGCCTAAAGCCTAGGGGTGCCCTAGCCTGAGGGCTAGGGGAGCCCTAGCCTTAGCCTAGGGGAGCCCTAGCCTAAAGCCTAGGGGTGCCCTAGCCTGAGGGCTAGGGGAGCCCTAGCCTTAGCCTAGGGGAGCCCTAGCCTAAAGCCTAGGGGTGCCCTAGCCTGAGGGCTAGGGGAGCCCTAGCCTTAGCCTAGGGGAGCCCTAGCCTAAAGCCTAGGGGTGCCCTAGCCTGAGGGCTAGGGGAGCCCTAGCCTTAGCCTAGGGGAGCCCTAGCCTAAGCCTAGGGGAGCCCTAGCCTAAAGCCTAGGGGTGCCCTAGCCTGAGGGCTAGGGGAGCCCTAGCCTTAGCCTAGGGGAGCCCTAGCCGAAAGCCTAGGGGTGCCCTAGCCTGAGGGCTAGGGGAGCCCTAGCCTTAGCCTAGGGGAGCCCTAGCCGAAAGCCTAGGGGTGCCCTAGCCTGAGGGCTAGGGGAGCCCTAGCCTTAGCCTAGGGGAGCCCTAGCCGAAAGCCTAGGGGTGCCCTAGCCTGAGGGCTAGGGGAGCCCTAGCCTTAGCCTAGGGGAGCCCTAGCCGAAAGCCTAGGGGTGCCCTAGCCTGAGGGCTAGGGGAGCCCTAGCCTTAGCCTAGGGGAGCCCTAGCCGAAAGCCTAGGGGTGCCCTAGCCTGAGGGCTAGGGGAGCCCTAGCCTTAGCCTAGGGGAGCCCTAGCCGAAAGCCTAGGGGTGCCCTAGCCTGAGGGCTAGGGGAGCCCTAGCATTAGCCTAGGGGAGCCCTAGCCGAAAGCCTAGGGGTGCCCTAGCCTGAGGGCTAGGGGAGCCCTAGCCTTAGGCTAGGGGAGCCCTAGCCGAAAGCCTAGGGGTGCCCTAGCCTGAGGGCTAGGGGAGCCCTAGCCTTAGGCTAGGGGAGCCCTAGCCGAAAGCCTAGGGGTGCCCTAGCCTGAGGGCTAGGGGAGCCCTAGCCTTAGGCCTAGAGGGAGCCCTAGCCGAAAGCCTAGGGGAGCCCTAGCCTTAGGCTAGGGGAGCCCTAGCCGAAAGCCTAGGGGTGCCCTAGCCTGAGGGCTAGGGGAGCCCTAGCCTTAGCCTAGGGGAGCCCTAGCCGAAAGCCTAGGGGTGCCCTAGCCTGAGGGCTAGGGGAGCCCTAGCCTTAGCCTAGGGGAGCCCTAGCCGAAAGCCTAGGGGTGCCCTAGCCTGAGGGCTAGGGGAGCCCTAGCCTTAGCCTAGGGGAGCCCTAGCCGAAAGCCTAGGGGTGCCCTAGCCTGAGGGCTAGGGGAGCCCTAGCCTTAGCCTAGGGGAGCCCTAGCCGAAAGCCTAGGGGTGCCCTAGCCTGAGGGCTAGGGGAGCCCTAGCCTTAGCCTAGGGGAGCCCTAGCCGAAAGCCTAGGGGTGCCCTAGCCTGAGGGCTAGGGGAGCCCTAGCCTTAGCCTAGGGGAGCCCTAGCCGAAAGCCTAGGGGTGCCCTAGCCTGAGGGCTAGGGGAGCCCTAGCCTTAGCCTAGGGGAGCCCTAGCCGAAAGCCTAGGGGTGCCCTAGCCTGAGGGCTAGGGGAGCCCTAGCCTTAGCCTAGGGGAGCCCTAGCCGAAAGCCTAGGGGTGCCCTAGCCTGAGGGCTAGGGGAGCCCTAGCCTTAGCCTAGGGGAGCCCTAGCCGAAAGCCTAGGGGTGCCCTAGCCTGAGGGCTAGGGGAGCCCTAGCCTTAGCCTAGGGGAGCCCTAGCCGAAAGCCTAGGGGTGCCCTAGCCTGAGGGCTAGGGGAGCCCTAGCCTTAGCCTAGGGGAGCCGAAAGCCTAGGGGTGCCCTAGCCCTGAGGGCTAGGGGAGCCCTAGCCTTAGCCTAGGGGAGCCGAAAGCCTAGGGGTGCCCTAGCCTGAGGGCTAGGGGAGCCCTAGCCTTAGCCTAGGGGAGCCGAAAGCCTAGGGGTGCCCTAGCCTGAGGGCTAGGGGAGCCCTAGCCTTAGCCTAGGGGAGCCGAAAGCCTAGGGGTGCCTTAGCCTGAGGGCTAGGGGAGCCCTAGCCTTAGCCTAGGGGAGCCGAAAGCCTAGGGGTGCCCTAGCCTGAGGGCTAGGGGAGCCCTAGCCTTAGCCTAGGGGAGCCGAAAGCCTAGGGGTGCCCTAGCCTGAGGGCTAGGGGAGCCCTAGCCTTAGCCTAGGGGAGCCGAAAGCCTAGGGGTGCCCTAGCCTGAGAGCTAGGGGAGCCCTAGCCTTAGCCTAGGGGAGCCGAAAGCCTAGGGGTGCCCTAGCCTGAGGGCTAGGGGAGCCCTAGCCTTAGCCTAGGGGAGCCGAAAGCCTAGGGGTGCCCTAGCCTGAGGGCTAGGGGAGCCCTAGCCTTAGCCTAGGGGAGCCGAAAGCCTAGGGGTGCCCTAGCCTGAGGGCTAGGGGAGCCCTAGCCTTAGCCTAGGGGAGCCGAAAGCCTAGGGGTGCCCTAGCCTGAGGGCTAGGGGAGCCCTAGCCTTAGCCTAGGGGAGCCGAAAGCCTAGGGGTGCCCTAGCCTGAGGGCTAGGGGAGCCCTAGCCTTAGCCTAGGGGAGCCGAAAGCCTAGGGGTGCCCCAGCCTGAGGGCTAGGGGAGCCCCAGCCTTAGCCTAGGGGAGCCCTAGCCTGAGGCCTAGGGGTGCCCCAGCCTGAGGGCTAGGGGAGCCCCAGCCTTAGCCTAGGGGAGCCCTAGCCTGAGGCCTAGGGGTGCCCCAGCCTGAGGGCTAGGGGAGCCCCAGCCTTAGCCTAGGGGAGCCCTAGCCTGAGGCCTAGGGGTGCCCCAGCCTGAGGGCTAGGGGAGCCCCAGCCTTAGCCTAGGGGAGCCCTAGCCTGAGGCCTAGGGGTGCCCCAGCCTGAGGGCTAGGGGAGCCCCAGCCTTAGCCTAGGGGAGCCCTAGCCTGAGGCCTAGGGGTTGCCCCAGCCTGAGGGCTAGGGGAGCCCTAGCCTAAAGCCTAGGGGAGCCCTAGCCTGAGGGCTAGGGGAGCCCTAGCCTTAGCCTAGGGGAGCCCTAGCCTAAAGCCTAGGGGTGCCCTAGCCTGAGGGCTAGGGGAGCCCTAGCCTTAGCCTAGGGGAGCCCTAGCCTAAAGCCTAGGGGTGCCCTAGCCTGAGGGCTAGGGGAGCCCTAGCCTTAGCCTAGGGGAGCCCTAGCCTAAAGCCTAGGGGTGCCCTAGCCTGAGGGCTAGGGGAGCCCTAGCCTTAGCCTAGGGGAGCCCTAGCCTAAAGCCTAGGGGTGCCCTAGCCTGAGGGCTAGGGGAGCCCTAGCCTTAGCCTAGGGGAGCCCTAGCCGAAAGCCTAGGGGTGCCCTAGCCTGAGGGCTAGGGGAGCCCTAGCCTTAGCCTAGGGGAGCCCTAGCCTAAAGCCTAGGGGTGCCCTAGCCTGAGGGCTAGGGGAGCCCTAGCCTTAGCCTAGGGGAGCCCTAGCCTAAAGCCTAGGGGTGCCCTAGCCTGAGGGCTAGGGGAGCCCTAGCCTTAGCCTAGGGGAGCCCTAGCCTAAAGCCTAGGGGTGCCCTAGCCTGAGGGCTAGGGGAGCCCTAGCCTTAGCCTAGGGGAGCCCTAGCCTAAGCCTAGGGGAGCCCTAGCCGAAAGCCTAGGGGTGCCCTAGCCTGAGGGCTAGGGGAGCCCTAGCCTTAGCCTAGGGGAGCCCTAGCCGAAAGCCTAGGGGTGCCCTAGCCTGAGGGCTAGGGGAGCCCTAGCCTTAGCCTAGGGGAGCCCTAGCCGAAAGCCTAGGGGTGCCCTAGCCTGAGGGCTAGGGGAGCCCTAGCCTTAGCCTAGGGGAGCCCTAGCCGAAAGCCTAGGGGTGCCCTAGCCTGAGGGCTAGGGGAGCCCTAGCCTTAGCCTAGGGGAGCCCTAGCCGAAAGCCTAGGGGTGCCCTAGCCTGAGGGCTAGGGGAGCCCTAGCCTTAGCCTAGGGGAGCCCTAGCCGAAAGCCTAGGGGTGCCCTAGCCTGAGGGCTAGGGGAGCCCTAGCCTTAGCCTAGGGGAGCCCTAGCCGAAAGCCTAGGGGTGCCCTAGCCTGAGGGCTAGGGGAGCCCTAGCCTTAGCCTAGGGGAGCCCTAGCCGAAAGCCTAGGGGTGCCCTAGCCTGAGGGCTAGGGGAGCCCTAGCCTTAGCCTAGGGGAGCCCTAGCCGAAAGCCTAGGGGTGCCCTAGCCTGAGGGCTAGGGGAGCCCTAGCCTTAGCCTAGGGGAGCCCTAGCCGAAAGCCTAGGGGTGCCCTAGCCTGAGGGCTAGGGGAGCCCTAGCCTTAGCCTAGGGGAGCCCTAGCCGAAAGCCTAGGGGTGCCCTAGCCTGAGGGCTAGGGGAGCCCTAGCCTTAGCCTAGGGGAGCCCTAGCCGAAAGCCTAGGGGTGCCCTAGCCTGAGGGCTAGGGGAGCCCTAGCCTTAGCCTAGGGGAGCCCTAGCCGAAAGCCTAGGGGTGCCCTAGCCTGAGGGCTAGGGGAGCCCTAGCCTTAGCCTAGGGGAGCCCTAGCCGAAAGCCTAGGGGTGCCCTAGCCTGAGGGCTAGGGGAGCCCTAGCCTTAGCCTAGGGGAGCCCTAGCCGAAAGCCTAGGGGTGCCCTAGCCTGAGGGCTAGGGGAGCCCTAGCCTTAGCCTAGGGGAGCCCTAGCCGAAAGCCTAGGGGTGCCCTAGCCTGAGGGCTAGGGGAGCCCTAGCCTTAGCCTAGGGGAGCCCTAGCCGAAAGCCTAGGGGTGCCCTAGCCTGAGGGCTAGGGGAGCCCTAGCCTTAGCCTAGGGGAGCCCTAGCCGAAAGCCTAGGGGTGCCCTAGCCTGAGGGCTAGGGGAGCCCTAGCCTTAGCCTAGGGGAGCCGAAAGCCTAGGGGTGCCCTAGCCTGAGGGCTAGGGGAGCCCTAGCCTTAGCCTAGGGGAGCCGAAAGCCTAGGGGTGCCCTAGCCTGAGGGCTAGGGGAGCCCTAGCCTTAGCCTAGGGGAGCCGAAAGCCTAGGGGTGCCCTAGCCTGAGGGCTAGGGGAGCCCTAGCCTTAGCCTAGGGGAGCCGAAAGCCTAGGGGTGCCCTAGCCTGAGGGCTAGGGGAGCCCTAGCCTTAGCCTAGGGGAGCCGAAAGCCTAGGGGTGCCCTAGCCTGAGGGCTAGGGGAGCCCTAGCCTTAGCCTAGGGGAGCCGAAAGCCTAGGGGTGCCCTAGCCTGAGGGCTAGGGGAGCCCTAGCCTTAGCCTAGGGGAGCCGAAAGCCTAGGGGTGCCCTAGCCTGAGGGCTAGGGGAGCCCTAGCCTTAGCCTAGGGGAGCCGAAAGCCTAGGGGTGCCCTAGCCTGAGGGCTAGGGGAGCCCTAGCCTTAGCCTAGGGGAGCCGAAAGCCTAGGGGTGCCCTAGCCTGAGGGCTAGGGGAGCCCTAGCCTTAGCCTAGGGGAGCCGAAAGCCTAGGGGTGCCCTAGCCTGAGGGCTAGGGGAGCCCTAGCCTTAGCCTAGGGGAGCCGAAAGCCTAGGGGTGCCCTAGCCTGAGGGCTAGGGGAGCCCTAGCCTTAGCCTAGGGGAGCCGAAAGCCTAGGGGTGCCCTAGCCTGAGGGCTAGGGGAGCCCTAGCCTTAGCCTAGGGGAGCCGAAAGCCTAGGGGTGCCCTAGCCTGAGGGCTAGGGGAGCCCTAGCCTTAGCCTAGGGGAGCCGAAAGCCTAGGGGTGCCCTAGCCTGAGGGCTAGGGGAGCCCTAGCCTTAGCCTAGGGGAGCCGAAAGCCTAGGGGTGCCCTAGCCTGAGGGCTAGGGGAGCCCTAGCCTTAGCCTAGGGGAGCCGAAAGCCTAGGGGTGCCCTAGCCTGAGGGCTAGGGGAGCCCTAGCCTTAGCCTAGGGGAGCCGAAAGCCTAGGGGTGCCCTAGCCTGAGGGCTAGGGGAGCCCTAGCCTTAGCCTAGGGGAGCCGAAAGCCTAGGGGTGCCCTAGCCTGAGGGCTAGGGGAGCCCTAGCCTTAGCCTAGGGGAGCCGAAAGCCTAGGGGTGCCCTAGCCTGAGGGCTAGGGGAGCCCTAGCCTTAGCCTAGGGGAGCCGAAAGCCTAGGGGTGCCCTAGCCTGAGGGCTAGGGGAGCCCTAGCCTTAGCCTAGGGGAGCCGAAAGCCTAGGGGTGCCCTAGCCTGAGGGCTAGGGGAGCCCTAGCCTTAGCCTAGGGGAGCCGAAAGCCTAGGGGTGCCCTAGCCTGAGGGCTAGGGGAGCCCTAGCCTTAGCCTAGGGGAGCCGAAAGCCTAGGGGTGCCCTAGCCTGAGGGCTAGGGGAGCCCTAGCCTT